>NC_058403.1:88686347-88731668 GCF_002201575.2 Neomonachus schauinslandi | reverse complement strand
TTTCTTTCTTTCTTTCTTTCTTTCTTTCTTTCTTTCTTTCTTTCTTTCTTTCTTTCTTTCTTTCTTTCTTTCTTTCTTTCTTTCTTTCTTTCTTTTTTCTTTTCTTCTTCACATATAATGTGTTATTTGTTTCAGAGGTACAGGTCTGTGATTCAACAGTCTTACACAATTCACAGCGCTCACCATAGCACACACCCTCCCCAATGTCCATCACCCAGCCACCCCATCCCTCCCACCCTAGAATGTCTGTTTCCTTGATCAGAAGTTCATTTTACTTACTGAATCATTTGGATTACTGCTTAGGTGGAAAGAACAAATTAAATGGGACTTAATACCTTGGATATCCTGTTTGTGTTTTTTAACTACGCCTTGGTCCAATGCCTAATAATCTCTTCTATATATTAAACTCTGCCAACTCTGTCATTAGAACTTAAAAATAAATCATATGGATTCTTACTTAACTATGTTGTGTAATTTCCAAAAGAAAATATGATTGAATTTTGCCTTTAGAATGATGTCTATCTGTCTGTCTCTCTCTCTCCCTTTTTTTTTTTGTATTAGTGTCAGTAGTTCTTTACTATTCAGGACATGAGATTAAATGTGTAAAGATAATGACAATGCCTCAAACATAGTTCCTATCCTTTAGTTTCTCCCTCAGGGTCCACTTCTATAGTTGGGAGGTGAGATAGCAGCCATCAGCAAGTGGTTTTCCCCATCTATCAAAGCAATACCAATATACAACCCCCCTATTTTTCCAACCATTTTGACAGTGAGTTTAGAGAACAGATGAATGACTGAGAATATGAATGAGGAAAATGTATTGCTGTTATCATTATCACTTAGCACAAGGTAAAGTTCATGTGTACATATAATATATAATAGAAATATGATTATAATTCATTCATTCATTCCCACCTCCCACGCCCTGCCTGTGACAACCAGCAATCTGTTCTCTGTGTCTGTGAATTTAGTTTGATATAGATTAGCATCTTACATGGCAAGTTTTCTTTATTTTTTATGGCTGAATAATATTCCTCTGTGTGTGTGTACCACAATTTCTTTATCCATCATCCATCAATGGCACTTAGCACTTAAGTTGTTTCCATATCTTGGCTATTGTAAATAATGCTGCAGTAAACATGGTAGTGCATAAATCTTTTGGAATTAGTGTTTTTGTTTTCTCCCAATAAATACCCAGGAGAGGGATTGCTGGCTTATATGGTAGTTCTAGTTTTAAATTTTTGAGGAATCTCCATACTGTTTTCCATAGTGGCTGCACCAATTTGCATTTCCAGCAACAGTATATGACGGTTCCCTTTTCTCTACATCCTCACCAACACTTGTTATTTCTTGCCTTTTTGATAATAGCCATTCTAACAGGTATGAGGTGATATTTCATTGTGATTTGATTTGCATTTCTCTGATGATTAATGATGTAGAGAATCTTTTCATGTACCTATTGGCCATCTGTATGTCTTCTTTGGAAAAATGTCTATCGAGATCTTCTGCCCATTTTTTAATCAGATTGTTTTTGCTATTGAGTTGTATGAGCTCTTTATATATTTTGGTTATTAGCCTATTATCAGATATGTCACTTGTAATATTTTCTCCCTTTCAATAGGTTTCAATAGGTTTCCTTTTCCTTTTGTTGATGGTTTCTTTTCCTGTGCAGAAGCATTTTAGTTTGATGTAACCCCACTTACTTATTTTTGCTTTTGTGGCTTTTGCATTAAAAATAAATCATTGCCAAGACCTATGTCAAGGAATGTACTGCCCATGTTTTCTTCTAGGACTTTTATGGTTTTAGGTCTTACATTGAAGTCTTTAATCCATTTTGAGTTAATTATTGTATATGGTGTAAGATAGTGGTCCACTTTCATTCATTTGCACATGGCTGTCCAGTTTCCCCAACACCATTTATTAAAGAGACTGTCCTTTCACCATTGTCACAAATTATGGCTCCTTTGTCACAAATTAATTGACCATAAATGCATGAGTTTATTTCTGTGCTCTCTAGTCTGCTTCATTGATCTATGTGTCTATTTTTGTGCCAATACTATATTGTTTTAATTACTATAGCTTTGTAATATAATTTGATATCGGGGAGTTTGATGCCTCTAACTTTATTTTTTCTGAAGATTATAATTTTTTAGTAATTAAGTACAGAATTAATTATATATAGTATCAAGTATAAGTATGTATTCAATATAAAATATATTATAAATGTAACAGTATAATTATAAATGATCATAAAATTATTGAGGTGAGTATATATACTTTGAGTCCTCTAAGTAAACCAACTTTGCTAAAAGTATAAATGGTTTCAGTCTTCACTGTGTTATGTGGTTATCCTACTTCACTGTAGTAATATTCTTGATGTTAGCTTTCCTTGCTCTGTGTCATCATTTTGTGAAGCACAAATCTCATGGTGCCTTTATCCTGGAAGGACCTACCCTTACATAGGTAGACTCTTTCCTTTTCCATCAGTCTAAACTTATTTCTTCCAGCTCCTGGTATTTACCTTTTTCTTAATTAAGAGAGTCCCTTCATTGACTCTTACATGCAGATGACTCATTCCCGACTTCCTGCTTGAGCTCATCTTCTTATTCCTTTGAGTGACTTCTTCATTCTCAAGCCCTATCCATTTTTCAAGCTACAGCTTTAGTTCCCATCAAAATCCTCCTTAATTTCAACATTACTGAATTCTTATTTTAAATCCCACAGTTTACTTCTTGATTACAGTTTAAGTGTGTATATACGTTAGTTTCATCTTTGCTGATAGATTGTAATTTACTTGAAGCAATTTCTTATATATTTTGTTTATATTTTTATAGCTCCAGTACTATACACATATTCTTATTGCTTAATAAATCTTAAAGGTGATGGTGATTGGCAGCCATTTGTAGAATGTTTACTCTGTCTTAAGAACTGTGCTAAGTACTTGGAATTTATCCATTGAGTTCTAGTGACTCCATAACTACTGTCATTCTGTGTTTGGGTATATACATGTATGTACAGGCTAGGAAACAGAGTCTTAGAAAACTTAATCTCCTTTCCTAAAGCTATGCAGTCTGTAAGTAGCAGTGGCATTACTGGGATTCTTACCATTTCCATCCTAAACTCAAGTGACTGACCTTTACTCTGTTACACTGCAAAATTGTTATTGCTTTCTAATATTGTGACATCTTTAATGTATGTATCACAGGGGCTTCAAAGGGCTTTCTGGGTCTAACTGGAATGGCAAATTTTGTTTTCAATTATTAGAATCTACATTTTAGGTATGTAGCTTATTCTATCCCGTTTAGTCCATAAAGTATATTATACAACTTAATTTGACTATCACAAAAATTAGTCCTATCCCAAGAATATCTGATTTCAACTTTAGTAAAAATGTTTCACTTTAACTTGAAGTTATTTCTTAGAGATCTAATGAAAGTTGAGGAACAACATCAATATTATTTATAATTTTGATTTTCATTTAGGAGGAAGATAGGGAGAAGCACTCTCTTTTTAAGAACAGGAGATTTAGTAAACCATAATTTTGTTGCTTTAAAAAAGTCAAACTTGATTTAGTTTTTTCTCCCTCTCCTTATTTTTAAAGAATAAATAAAAATATTTTCTTTTCTTTGGAACAATTTGTTCATGCTTTAGGAGCCATTTAATTAAATTATTACCTGCTGGAACACCATCTGTTTTTGTCCTAGAAATAAGAAGCATAGCTTTCTTTTACATATGCTTGGTAAATATGTAGAAGGTGCCAAAAAGCAATAAATATCATCAGCAGATGGACTGAGGCACTTCAATCTCTACACAGTCAGTCTTGATTGTTCTGGGCATAGCTAAATGGATTTTTCTGGATAGATTCCTTTCAGAAATGTATTATGTGCAGGAGGGGATTTGGATTAATCTTCTCCTATAGATCTCTTCATATTTCCCCCCTCAAAATAGAGGACCTCATTTTGTTTTTAACTCTGTGTATGCCCGCATTACAGACACCGTTCTGAATGGCATAAGGCATTATAATACCTTTATAATGTGTTTAAGAGACTTGAAGTTTTTAAGTTCTGGGATGGATTTTCTAGGAGCTACCTCTTCATAGGCTGCTTCCTTTCTCCTTCTGCTCTTGTGTCCTCCATTCCCTGGATACCATATTCACATCTGGCACACCAAAGTCTCCTTTTCCATCCTCTCATTCCAGGCTCTCTGTTTTGTTCAGGGAAAAGAGAAATTCAGGCACTTGTAGTGTAAATTCACTTGTGGCTTTACCTTAAGCAATTACATCAGCAGTATTCAGGAATTGGGGTGACTGAGTATGGTATACACGTGAGGGTATTTATTTTATTTAGTATTAACTGAATTTTATTCATTATTAATAATCTTTCATTAATTATATGATATTGATAAATAGTACTTAAAGCACACATTTACGAATTACCTCATTTGGTTTTCACACACACAAATCTAGTTTTACCTGTGAAGAAAAGTGGTTTGCCCTAGGGAGCATAGCTAGTAATTGTGGATTCAGAATTCAAACCTAGCTCTCTTGATTCCTAGTGGTTTATAATTTTAAAACAAGAGCATTTATACTGGGTTTACAGTTTATCAGCTTTCTTTGGTTATAATAGTTAACATTATTCATTACTCAACTCTTAGAAGTATATATGATAGGTATTATATCCTCGTTTAAAAGCTGAATGAACTGAAGTAATTACTGTAAGACACATTGCTGGTCAAATGGCAATTATCTTACCCTAAATTCTATAATCTCTTCAAGATGCCATGCTTCTTTGCAGCCTATCATCTGTTGAAGAGCTACAGGGTTCTGGATACTGTGCTAGTCTGCAAAGATAAAAGGTAACTAGACAAATTAACTAAAATCAAGAATCTGAACCTGAGCAAATGAGGCAGAGGAAGAATGTGTGTAATGTGTGCCTAAAAGAGGCTTGAAACATATATGTGAAGGATAGGAATGGTAGCTTAGGCCCGGGCATAATAAAGGTCTTACGTGTCTTGGAAAGGAGTCCGTGAAATGTCATATTAGTTCAGAATAAAACATCTCATATGATTTTAAGCTGTCAAGTCACCTGGTCAGATTTCTGTTTTGGAAAAACAGCTTCAGTGATTATTCATTCTGGTTACTCATTGCTGACAAACAACCCCCAAATATAGTGGCTTTGAACAACAGCTATTTTGTTATATGTGTTTGATAAAGAATATGGGCAGGTCTCAGATAGCGTATTCTTTTGCCCCACATGCTTGTCACTTGATGAATGTCGGCTGGTGGCTGGTCTGGTCTTATGCGTGTGGCACTTTGGTTTGGATGCCTGGGCTCAGCTTCTCCATATGGTCTGGGGGCCTCTCCACATAGTCTCTCCCAGTCAGGGTAGATGGACTTCTTGGCACTCAGGGCTCCGAGAATTCCTTCACTGTTAAAGTTATTCATGCCTTAATTACAGTTCTCAGAAGACACTTTAGCAAATAAATATCACACTATCATTAATCTGTATATTTAAAAACTGTCACATTTAAGTTAAACAATTGCTCTTAAGATACATGTGTATTTCTGAAAGAGCATGGATATAAACGTGAGGAGATCATGAATATTTAGGAGTTGCAAAATTATGGGTTTAGTCCAACAAACATTTACCTGGTTAACTGATCATTACAAAAATGGTGGGAAATAAAAATATGAATAAGGCCTAATTCTTGGAGTCAGAGTCAGAGAGGAAAAGTCTACTGAAAAGAGATTTTTAGAAATTAAAATCATGAACACTGGTATCCAGTAGCTATGAGCATGGGTGTGAAGTATATTTGGGGAAGCCACAGGCAACTTTAATGAGGTCATGTTGTGGAGACTTATATCTGTGTATGAAGGTGTGAACTTACTCATTTCTTCTCTCTACTTTTTTTTTCTTTCTCCCAAAAGACTACATAGGGATGGAACTTATAGGAAAAGGTCATACTACAAAAATTTTGTTAGGGATTGATTGTGGGAAAATTGAGTGACGTTCTTTTATTTTTTTTTTAAATTTTTAGAAGAATTAAAGATATGCCTTCATTTGATTGCTTTCTGTCACTATAGCAGAGAGACTAAGAACACAAAATCTGGAACCACACTAGCTAGGTTCAGATGCTGTGTGATCTAGAATAAATGGCAACTCTCTCTTCAGTGTCCTTGTCTGTAAAACAGGGATGATAACAATAGGAACTTCATAGTGTTGTTTCTATAATTAAGTAAATTGATATATGTAGAGGGTACATAAATGCTTGCTGTTTTATTTTTAGGAAAAAAAACCTCTTTAACATAATTAAACTAGTCAAGGTCATCTACTGTTTACAACTTTGTTGCAATATATGTTCCTATATTAATTCTGAACTTAATTTTTATTTTCCACATCCTTAAAGATTCTTCTCCTTTTTAGGCAAAAAACCATAATACTTTCATCATTTTGGGCCTTCAAGTTTTAAATTACTCAGGAAATGATTAAAGACCTCAACCCTTTATGGGGTTAAAAAGAGAGAAGGTGGTGGGCAGAAAAAAAGAAAATAATGCCTTTGTTTCTAAGATATATGATTGAAAAAGATTTTGTGGGGGTAATATGTAGGTTATAGTTATGGAGGATGATGGGAATGAAAAATCTCACCAGTCATAATAGCTGAAGGGAGTCTTTGTAGAAATGTTAGGGAGAAAGGTCTTTAGTTTTTCCTATAGAGTGTCAGATTATGGAACTCCCAAGCAGCAGGTTAAGGATAAATTGAGTTTTACTAGTATTTTGAAGGCTAAAGATTAAACATATTTGGAATGCTAGAGGAAAACATAATCTTTGGCTTGGTCATCAGGTAATCATTTCAAGTAAAAAGAATCCATTGATTATTTATAGTTCAGGATGTATCACTCTCAATACAGAGAAAAAAATAAAACAAACTTTGTTTTATTATTTTATTATTTCTCAATGAATGCCTGAGACATTACTAGTGAAATAAGAATGGAGAAGAAAAAATGAAATAATGGGAAAGGAGAGAAAAATATAGAGAAAAAGATAAAGGATGCATTATGGGAAGAAAGAAAATGGGAAGAAAGCTAAAATTCATGTTGGTAAAGTAATAATATTTGACATTTTAAAACTGAAGTGCTAGGTGAATTTTAAAATTTTGCACGCATTATTATAATAAACTACCTTTCAATGGTGTCAATTATATAAAAGTTCTGTTAAATGTTTTACACTTAATGTCTTTGTGAATATTGCATTTTCATGCCTTTTGCCTGACATTTAATTTCATATCAGCATTACTTTTATGTGCCATTGGAGGTCTTCCATTTTTATAATACTCCTGTTCATAAATAAAATATAAATGACATAAGCAGTGCCCAGTACAGTTTTTAGTAAATTGTTTAGTTGCTTTAATTTACCTAAAACAATTGGTAAGCAGATATGTAAATTTGTAATAAAAATTAACTTCTCAAGCTATCACGCAGATGTAATATATTGCTATAGTATTTCTCATCCTGTTTCTTATAATTTAATACATACATGCTTTTTTATCAAAAAAGTTAACAGTTATTAGTATTATCATACTTAAAGAAAGGTCACTTATAGAAAGGACTTGAATTTTATAATTTAAAATAATGTCACCTTTTTTTAGATAAAATTCCGTTTTTGTATCAGTGGGAAGCCTAGAATAAAATACTGTAAAAATATATCCTTGTTTAGCTTCAGATATATATAGTTATGATATGGCATTTTAGACAGTAAGGAAAAATAGCTTGAGATAATTCTTGAAAAGCTTTTCAATCTTGATTCTCTCATCAGTTGTCAACTGAAAGCTTCACAATTCTTGGTTTTCTTCCTATTAATGTATTCCTACTACTTAGTCAAGCATAATTCACTTAAACTAATTTTTAGCCCTAAGATTAAGTGAATTACTATATATAATCTTGTCTTTGACCATACCATGCTATTAAGTATAATGAATTCCTATCATTGTATTATTTTGGGTTAAATCACCAATTTAAGTTTTCTTTAGCTCATGGTCTAATAGTTTGGAAGATGAATACTAAAATTTTTACATCTAGATCTTCCTTGATGATCTTTAGCTAAAGAATAGATTTCCAGAATTTACCCAATAAGATTTGGAATGGTTCATATGATACATATTTTCATAGTAACATAAATATACTGTACCAATGTGTTTTCCTAGGCTGCTTTCTTTCCCACCAGTTAATCACGATAACACAATATATTAACACTTTTTCCTGTTAACATCCTAAGGAAGCGAGTGTGAAAAGAGCCATTACAGAAAATAAAAAACAAAGATTCTGGATACACTAGATTACTACCCTGGGCCTCAAAAAGTCTTTTTGTGTTACGATTTTAGGAAACAGCAATACGAATTTTAGAATAAAGCACTTCCAGTTTATAGAAACCTGTTGATAGTTTTTGAAGAGTAAAGATATTTAAAAAGTAAACCAATAAATTACCTTTGAAAATGTGAAAAATAGAGTGCTTGGCGGGCTCATGTAGATAACAGCTTCATCTGTCTGTTCCTAGGAAATCCAAAAGCCGTAGTCAAAAAACAGCAATTTAAGATCATTCATACTGGCTGAAAGGATAAAAAATTGCGTGTATCTATCAAGCTAAGAGGCTCCTCCTGGCAGACAGCTCTCAAAGAGTCACGCAGTGATTGTATTGACTGTTAACTCTTGACACCCTTGAAGCCCTCTTAGGCCCGTGTAAACCACACGTAGTAGGGAGTAGGACAAGATGGACAGAAGGGTTTTAACGGCTGAAAACAGGTCAGCAGCAGGTTGTTTGTAAACTGTACCTTTCAAGTTCTAAGCACAGTTGTTTTGCTCTTTGTCCCGGAGAAAAGAGAAATTTTCAAAGTGTTGCTAGGAAGAGACCATAAAGTAGAGGTTGTGGTCTTTTCCTCAAAGCAGTGTACTTGGAAGTGATTCTCCCTTGTTCAAAACTACAGTGCCAGGAAACATCGATGCCTGCCGGGGTGCTGTGGGGAGCAGACAACAGAGAACTTTTTGGGCCCTGGGGACCCAGATATCTAAGGGTCAAGGCAGGACCATTCAGATTTCATGAGCATTGAGACTCTTGGTGCTTGTTGTCACACTGGTGACATAACCGGGGATCATTCAGTCAAGATCTCTGAATTCATTAATACGCCAACTTTGGGGACTTCTAGAGAGTCCAAATGTTGTACTGTTTAAAAGAGTAGGTTTGGAAATTTGACAGGTTGGGTGTGACACTCCAGCTACTTGCCCTTGATAGCTGTGAGAACTTGGAGAAAATACAACCCTTAAGCCTCATCTGTACTTCATCTGTAAAATGGTGATAATAATAACATTTAACATATAGGATTATTTGACTAAATGACATAATGTTTGTAAAACCTCAACCTTATAGTAAGTCCTGGCTCGTTTTAAGGGGTCAGTGAATCACCTGTTAGCATTTTACTTTGGATACCATAACACGGGCATGTCGTTACCTCTGTTTATTAAAATCTAAGTGTAAAAGATAAAAAAAGAGACTCACAGATTTCTCTGACTGGATAGGGAAAAGTATCTTCTTAACATAGAAATCTGCAACTACGAAGAGGAATAATTTAGGAAAAAATAAAATTAAAAACAAACTCTTCAGCTAAGATAGACAGCCTTGTGCATTAACAAGTGAGATTAGGTGAAGGATGATGGAACTTGAGAAGACCCTGCAGACAGCCTTCTTCACCCTGACTGTAGTGAAGCTAGAATGATACTAAAACTCAATTATAGTGGCTTTCTTTAGCCAGACTCTCAGAATTTATTCCCCTCCACACTTCTGTAATTTGTAGTTTTGTGTTTTCACTTATCTTGTGTATATGCATTTCTAATGTAAGCCACTTCAAATACTCTGAAGGTGAAAAGGATGTAAATTCTGTAGAAGTAAATAAATATTTCTACAGACTATAGAAATATTTCTATAAATAGAAATGATGACCAGGCAAAAAAAAAAAAAAGAGTCTCAGTAGAAGCAGACAACAAAAAGGACCAGGAAAGGAGTCCGTGGCAGGAACAGAAACTATTTACACATCACTAAGTAGAAAGAGTTTTGTGTTGGTGGTTAAGACTTAACCTCACATGAAAGATATTCTAAATAGTACAAAGTGTTCCAACTACTTGTTCAGAAGACCCAGAGAGTACACTCTGTATCATTTTAGTCAATTTTTAAAAAATATTTTTATTTATTTATTTGAGAGAGAGAGAGAGAGAGCACTTGCAGGGTGGGGAGCAGAGGGAGAGGGAGGAACAGACTCCCTGCTGAGCAGGGAGCCCAACACAGGGCTTGATCCCAGGACCTGGAGATTGATCATGACCTGAGCAGAAGGCAGATGCTTGACTGACTGAGCCACCCAGGTGCCCCTCATTTTAGTCAATTTAAATTAATTCTTCTGCTTGCCAAATTTTGCCTGAACTGAATGATATCATTCTAATATTGAAAAGCCTCATCATAAATACAGGAACTCAGATGGGCCCAACTAACCATTCAGTTAGTGTGTTACACAAATTGCAGGTGCACACAGGTACTGAAAGAATGGCTGGCCCACTTAGGGAACTGGCAGGTGGTCATACATATGCAAGCGATATAAAACAAATTTACACAAACCTGCTAGATTTCATCAAATAATTTTCCTTCAAATGGTTTTGACTGCATTTTGAAATTTATAGCTCATTAATTTGGTATCCTATAAGCATACTTTTTACATGTCATTTAGTGATCAAGGTAACTCAGACCTCAGAGTAAAGTTTTAGTTTTATACTCTCCAGCTTGATTATCTGCTCTGCCTAAATTTAGTGTTCTGTTATCCATTTAAGAGTAGGTTTTGACTCTTTTTATTCCTAAAAATAAAACACAGATAATTCCCCCTTACTTTATATATGTTCTTTATTCAATTAGTGAAGCATGAGCAACAAATAATTATTGTCATTTCTTTTATGCAGTTGACATACAAAATTACAATTAAATAAGGGATTCTTAATGCATTTACAGATGCTATAGCAATTGCCAGGGCCATTTTACAAAGCCAGATAGAAAAAAAAAAACCCTCATTATACTAAAAAATTAAGTCAGCGAACAGAGTCTTCTGAATTACTGTTTTTATCACTTTATTATCTTTGGCCCTGCTCTCAAGTTGAGACCATTAAATCTTTCTTTTTTTTTTTTTTTTTTTTTTTAAAGATTTTATTTATTTATTTGAGACAGAGAGAATGAGAGAGACAGAGAGCACATGAGAGGGGGAAGGGTCAGAGGGAGAAGCAGGCTCCCTGCCGAGCAGGGAGCCCGATGCGGGACTCGATCCCGGGACTCCAGGATCATGACCTGAGCCGAAGGCAGTCGCTTAACCGACTGAGCCACCCAGGCGCCCGAGACCATTAAATCTTTCAACAACAAATATTTATTCCACAAACATGGGCTTTATTTGTAGAAACTAGGTTCATACTGAAAAATTTATGTCAAATGTTTTTAGCCTATAAGGAATGTTCTTAAACTTAAATGTAAAAATTCCTCTAGGCACTCATAGAGTTCACTGGTACAGCATCTAAAGTAATATACTGCACGAAGGTGTATAATGAATGCCTTTTGATGATGCACTGACATTTCTAAGAAATGCCTTTGCCTCAAATCAGTCTGCTCAAATCAGCAAATGATTTGACATTCAAAGCTTCAGGAAACACTATATGAACATTTTTTTTCTCATTGTACAATAAAGATTCAATCATAGAACTGTCATAGGAAATTGAGATTCCGCCTTATGTTTTAAAGTTAATCTGCCAGAGTCATGTATTTATTTTGCTTATAAAATCACTTTTACAAGTAGGAAATCTTTTGTATGTGTTTCTCATTCTAATAAGATCTACCCAATCTCTCCTACTGTTTGAGTTAAAAACACTTTTGGTATCATCATAGTCAATACATGAAGTCAATCACCTAGGACAAACAAGGTTTTCTACAACAAATGTATATAACTCATGTTTATGACTAATTATCACTAATTTTTGAAACTCTTAAACTGAACTCTTTAGCATTAGAGAACTTTTTATAAATAGACTAAAAGAAATTTTGTAATAACAAGATATAGAAGTGGTGGTTGTAAGTGAAATATAATAATAACTTTTATATAAATATTAGCCACATTTCTTTCTTCTCTGAGCCATAGCTAATGATTAGAAGATGCCTCCCATTCTCAAAAATGCTTGAGTCCATTGCTCAGTTTCTTATTATCTCTAGGCTCTTGTTACTGAAACTTACAGCCTCTGAAAATAATTTAATTTAACTAAGTCTGTACTTTAAAGTTGTAAGCTCCAAATACTTGTATTCTCTTAAACTATAGAATTTCTAGAGTAATCCTTTATTAGTGGATCACTTACTTTGTGTTAGATCTTGTTCAAGCACCTTCAATAATTTATCTCATTTATTCATAGTAACGCTAAAATTATATGGGTCTGTAAGATATCGTGCAGAGGGGGAGGTTACATCATATTCAACGTGGACACTCACATACATGTATGCTGCCCAGTCCTCTCTCCTCTAATACCAGGAATGTCTCTTCTAACCCATATAGCCTATGCTACACTCAATGGCTGTTTTAGGCTCACTGTCTCAATCTAATGACAACATTATGAAGTTTATATTATTATTATGCCCATTTCATAGATGAAGACCATGGGTTACACAGAAGTTAAGCCTTTTGCCCAGTCACCCTTTCCTAGATTTTTAATCTGAATCTCTGGCCCATGTGCTCCTTCCTTGTATATAGCAGTATACAGCACCCTGGTAGTTCTGGACTTTTCAAAGGGTCCATGCCCCCTGCATTCTCATTCCTCTGCATGTTTGTAAATTTTCCGCTACCTGATTGTCATCCTTTCATGCCCCTGGTCAGCCCTAGTTAACGCTTCCTCTCTTGCCAGAAGTATCTCAGAGATCACTTTCTTGGGGAACCTTTTCCCATAGTCTGTGCTACACCCAGTCACCCCTGAGTCTCCCTGGCACTCTGCATTTTTTATTCAACACATAGGTTTGTTCATGCATTTATCTCTGATTGAATTTTTCCTTACTTGAGGAATAAGGACCCATTTATCTTTGTTTTCACTGCCTATCCCAGGATCTGGCATGCATTACTTCTCGTTATTGAGTCAGTTTGGGGTAAGAATGAATCCTAGATTATAGGGTAGCAGAAGAGAAATCTAGTCAGAATTATTTTTATTTTTTAAGATTAATATTTAATTATATTTGAATTATTTGAAAAGTTCAGAACATTTTAATTAACATGGACCTCTGCCAGCTCAGATTAGAGTTGTATATATCTATGATTCTGTGCATGATGCCACTCCCTTTCATGAAATCCCTGTTTGTATCTTTTTATTAGAGTTTACTTGTTAACCACTGGCCCTAAGGCAGTTAGCTAGTCAGTTGTCTGTTGAGCTCTGTTCTTTACCCACCACAGTGGGGCGCATAGAAAAATCATAAAACATAGTGAGGGACCTTAGAATCCAGCTGGGATAACAAATCTAATACACAGAAAATTTAAGTATAAATACTCCTAATCTGCAACCATAATACACCAGTGGGTTACTGAATTCAGACTGAAGACTACTTGTAGTTAATTAGCCCAGTTAGCCTAATACCACTCTGCAGGATATAACAAACTGTCATCCAAAACTGTGTAGGGGAGAAAATCTCCATCTGCCACTCCTATAGCAAGGTTATGAAATCAAACTCTCCTGGCTGGCAAAAGGCTTCCCTTTTTGGAAAGGTGCCATCCCAGACTTTTACTTAAAGTTCAGTGATCCAGGCCAATTCATGTCACTAATTCCATGGAACATTTGGTCTTCTGCAGTATGCTTAAAGTTTCCAATCCTTTTGATAACTCGTGACTATGTAACATACCATATTTTGCTTCTTGTGTTTCAATAGTATTACTACTCCATTAAGTTTTTATTTCTAGTCTATCCAGAACCTTTTTTTTTAAAGATTTTATTTATTTATTTATTTGAGTGAGAGAGAATGAGAGATAGCACGAGAGGGAAGAGGGTCAGAGGGAGAAGCAGACTCCCTGCTGAGCAGGGAGCCCGATGTGGGACTCGATCCCAGGACTCCAGGATCATGACCTGAGCCGAAGGCAGTCACTTAACCAACTGAGCCACCCAGGTGCCCCTATCCAGAACCTTTTTTAAAAAATAGCTGTGATAATGTAAATCATGCCAGGGTCTTTTTTTTTTTTTTTTTCCCTCCTTAAGTTACTAAACCACAGCTTTATTGCTTCTGCCCTTAGTTTTTCTTAGAAGTGATTTTGACAATGTGTAAGCTTAAATTTTGCCTTCATTATAATATATTATCCTCAATACACTTGTACATTTGTGACTTTTTTATTCTCCTGAGCTTCAAAGGAATAATTGTGTGTGTGTCTATTTTATGTTGTCTTATAGTTTCTCCAAGTAACTTCTACTTTTATTTTACTTTTATTTTTTTTGTCTTCTCTTCCTATAACAAACATCAACAGCAAAACAGAAGATTAAATAATTAACAAATATGTGATTTTTCTGTAGGGACAATATATTTCCCCTGAATACAATCACTAAAATTTTATGGGCATCTAAAATGGATTGCTGCTTTCTTTTGTTTTCACCATGGAGATTTTCATTATTATTTGTTTTGTCAACCTTAAAAGTAAACAGCCAATTATTCTACCAGCAAATGGTTTTTTTTCTGGAATAGCAGAGGAATTGCAGGACCTGCAAACTATGGCAAACCATAGGCAAGTCTGGAGATCAATGGAGAGGACTGTCACTTTACTGAGAAAAGAAGAAAGATGGGAGGGCTGCTTTGAATGAAGGAAAGTGAGAGTTCAGGGTGGTGATGGCTTCTCACTGGCTGAGTTGTTGTATTTTCCTATTTGCCGAGCTTGTTGCCTAACAGGGAGAACATTTTCCTTTCTCCTGCTGGGGTAGTAAAGTAAGCTTCTTCTAGTTGGGAATGCAAGGTATGTCTCTTCCTGTTGGGATCTGTCATTGGTTGAGGGCAGGGTGTGAGAGCTCCCCCTTTTGGTCTCCCCACTCCAACTTAAATGAGGTTTCCTTTATTCAATTTTACAGCTTATTTTAAGAAAATATGCTTCCCTTATTTTCACAGGTAAAAAGATGGCCTATCAGAAAGTCAATGCAGATCAAAGAGCACCAGGACACTCACAGTACTTAGACAATGATGACCTTCAAGCCACTGCCCTTGACTTAGAGTGGGACATGGAAAAGGAACTGGAGGAGCCTGGTTTTGACCAGTTCCAACTAGATAGTGCTGAGAATCAGAACCTGGAGAATCCAGAGACTGCAGATCTCAATCTTGATTCCATTCAACCAGCAACTTCACCCAAAGGAAGGTTTCAGAGACTTCAAGAAGAGTCTGACTATGTTACCCGTTACACAAGATCTGTGCCAAAGAGCAACCCCTGCAACTTTTGCCGCCTTTTAAAAATACTTTGCACAGCCATCATTTTATTTATTTTTGGGATTTTGATAGGCTATTATGCACTTAAAAAGTGTCCTTCAAATGCTACATCTTCAGCAATGCTTGATCTTCAGTTATACCAAGAGATTCTCCAGACAATCCAAGCAGAAGATATTAAGAAGTCTTTCAGGTAGGTGGAGAAGAAATGGATGTTGGTGGGATGCATCTCCTGGGAAAGATGTCTCACAGGGAGTATTGAGTTGGTGATTTTGCCATGGTTTAAGGTTAGTCCAGCAAGCTGAGCAACAAAACTTACCAACATAGCCTTCACAGAGAGGGTGCACATTTCAGATTTATGATACTGTAATATGAATTTATGATGCTGTTTTATTAATTGATAATAAGAACCATAACTACTGTGGAGACTAAAAGATTCCAGGTACTGCATATTCTCGCTCTTGGGAAGCCCAGGTAGGCCGAATTGAGATGCAAAGACAGCTGGATATATGTGTCATAAAAACTAGGGCATTGGCCATATGATTGAAAATTTTAATGACAGCAGAATGAAATAAAACTCTTTTATGGGCTGAAGTAACTGTCTCTTATGGTTAGAAGCACTGATAGTATTTGGTTTCCTGCATCCTTGGGCTTCTCAGTGAGCACATTTTTATTGAAAAACATTGGGTTCCATATATCAGGCAGTTCTAAAAGTTCATTTGTCTCTCTAGGGTAAGTTTGCACATGACCTCTTTAGCCAGAATGTGTTGATTTTTAAGTTGAATGATAAGAAAATATTCTTTAACTGGCATTAATTCTGAGTTCTTGGGAGAAGTTTCACTATTGCTATATAGAGGGTTTGCTAGTTTACATTTTTAATGAAATGAAGAATTGGAATAGTAGCTTTCCCATGTATTTTCCATATGTGCCAAGAAAGGACAGTCCTAAGTGAATCATATATGTTGTTCATGGGTAGATGAGAGAGAGGGATACTACTTCCCCAGGATATTCTTCCTGGATTACACTGGCTCATTACTGCCAAGCTGTTGGCATATGTGCATTTTTAGGGATCTTCTAGTGAGCATACCCACTGAAAATGTGTCATTGAATATGTGCTGAAATGTCATGTGTATTGTTGTTGTTGAGTTATTATTCTCTTCCTAAAGATCACGTCTGAATGACTAATGGCAATTTGTTTCCTACACCTTTCTGTGTCTGCTATTCACTGTTGAATAAGCATGTAATATGCAGATAGTAAGACTTCCCATGATATTTCTCTATGTAAAATTGTTTATGTAGTATTATAGCATTATAGTATGGTATTAATTGTTTAATAGAATTAATATGCCATTATCTTAACAATGAGTGGTTGTAGCAGTCAGGATCTAACAGACAACAGAAAACTCTCTGAATATTTAAAGCAGAGGGCACTGAAAGGAGAGAAATTACTCCATCAAAGGTAAAATCTAAGAGGGCAGTTGGGACAGTGAAGCAACCCAAAGAAAAGAAGCCATTACTAAGCCTAGGCTGGAGAGACAAAGGGGGCTGGGGTAACTTGGTGGAAGCTGGAACTTTCTATATACACAAGTGCAGGGGGGTGGAGATGTAGCCTCAGCTACTGAAGGCAGAGAGAAAGTAAGAAGTACCACAGCTTCTCCTTTTCTCCTCTTCTGCAGTATCCTACTGGTTATCCCACTGGCTGACCCCAGCAGGGGTACTGCTGACTCAGAGCCTGGGAAACTCTTTCTGAAGGGTTCAGCTCCCTGGAGGAGGGGGAGGGGTCTATATGCCTTTTGTGCACTAACTAGCCTATGTATTTATTTTCTTTCTCTGGCTTTCTTTGCCTTATTTTTTCCCCCAGCATTGTAGACAACTTTAAAAATGGATTTATGTCCTTTTTGCAAACAGGCAGCTGGTTCTAAAATTTTAAATGTATAATTAAATAAAAATATTCATTATTTTCCTCAGAATAGGAGTTGCATGACAGTAAGGAGTATATTCTCCTTTTAAACTTGAAAATCAACAAAATGTATATTTCAAAGCTAGCTACAAAAATATAACCACTAGCAATTATATTGCCAGGCAGTGTTCAGTGGTTGTCAATATTCACAACTCTACTCCATCAAATAGCCACATATTTTTCTTGAGATAAGAGATTTTTCTTTAATCAATATTTTGGTACAAATATGTTTACAGTTACTTTCTCCAAATAATATCTCCTCATCCAAAACAACCTTTTCCCTAATAGTCATGCTAATGACATGCTTTATTATGAGTTCCTGCATTTACTAAGTCATCTTAGCATTAGCTCTGTATGTCACAGGTTCTTTCCTACTGCTACTTTTCGTCAATTTGTATCAGTTGCTCTCTCTCTTCTCTATTGGTTTTCCATCTCTGCCCACGCTCTAAGACCATGTCAATTCTTTCCAAATATCCAAAAATGGTACAATATAAAAAATATTCTTATAATAGATTAGATTGCAGATTCCATGAGGGAATGGACCAAATTTGCTCAGCCCTGCAATAGATTCCTGTTGTGTAGCAGACATTGAATAAGTATTTTTCTAAGGGAAGAAGTGAATGCCTGAATAAGTGAGAAACAGATCTGTATTTAATTTTTTTTTTTTTTTTTTTTGCGAGAGAGAGAATGAGAGAGAGCACGAGAGGGAGGAGGGTCAGAGGGAGAAGCAGACTCCCCGCTGAGCGGGGAGCCCGATGCGGGACTCGATCCCGGGACTCCAGGATCATGACCTGAGCTGAAGGCAGTCGCTTAACCAACTGAGCCACCCAGGCGCCCACAGATCTGTATTTAATTGATCAATTATATTATGTATTTTGAAAATCACTTGACTTACCATTTATATTTTTCATGTTATCATTATATTCAAAACATTATAATACCTACTTATATTATAAAATATATTTATGTTACATAATTATAGTTACTCAGAGGATATGCTGTTTTCTGATTTAAAAAAAAATGACAACTCATGTCAAAACCAGATACTGTAAAAATGTTAAAGTACACTGTTGATGTCTCAGTTAAAGCTAAAGCTTGAAGACAATTGATACTGTGTTTCTCATTGGGACCAGCATGCAGAACTTGGGGGTGGGGAGGGTGGCATAATTCTCTGAGATGATCACCCAGTTTTAACCTATGAAAGGTTGGGAATGCTAAGAAATAGAGAAGTGGATAAAGAGGATTTTTTTTTTTTGAGAGAGAGCTGCTAGTGGTGTTCAGTCCCAATTTCTTCTCAAGGAGGAAGCTTCAAGCCCAGTGAAAAAAGGGTTTAATAGAACTACTTGGAAGAACTTGACAGCTGCCTCATACAGAGTGCGTGATTCCTACCTCAGACATCTAAGTGAAAAGATAGAGACTGGTTAAAGTTGCTGATAAAAGTAGAAAGGAGAGGTTTTGGGTGGCCTATGGCAAAGTTTGCTTCTATGGACTCTGTCCAGGCAGACGGATAAACAGACAGACAGAGAGTATGAATATGAATGAATGGGAGGGAGAGAATCACTAGGATTGCGCCCCTCCCCCCCCCCCCCCCCCCCCCCCCCCGCCATTCATATGTTGTGATCCTGATGGTCAACATGATGGTATTAGGAGATGGGGCCTCTGGGAGGTGTTTAGGTCATGAAGGTGTGTCTCTCATAAATAAGACTAGTGGTCTTATAAAAGGAGGCTCCACAGAGCTCCCTAGTTCTTCTGTCATGTGAGAACACAGGGAGGAGGCATTCTTTATGAACCAGGAAGAGGGATCTCACCAGCCATTGAATCTGCAGTGCTATGATTTTAGACTTCCCAGCCTCTAGAGCTACCAGAAATGTTTATAAGCCAACCAGTCTGTGGTATTTTGTCACGAAGCCCAAACGGACTGGGGGTCAGAGAGAGAAGAGATGTGGAAGGGAGGTGTCTTACAGATCTTTTCCAGTAAAGCTTCCCAGATGGCTAAAAAGAACTTATCAGATAGAGCTAGAAGTATGGGGCTGTGGAAGGAGTAAGTATTGGAGCTGGAGGAGAATGTATTACCCATATCACAGGAAGGTTAGAAGTCCCAGGTGTGGGATGAATGGATCTCCAAAGAACCCACAAGGCAGACACAATAGGAAAATTTAGTTGACAACTCCAGCTAGATTCAGAAGGTACCATGCCAGTTCATGAGAGTATCTGTCAAGTGAGAACCTTTTGCTCCTGCTTTACCTATTCTCACTTGCTCCATTTCAGCCGCGAAGTTAGAGACACGCAAAGCAAAGAAGCTGACTGCCCTCCCTTCTTTGACTTTAGGGCTTCCAATTTAAAGATGGTCAAGAGTGGGAAAAAGTTCAAAGTTCTGACTATTAAATGACACTGAACATTTTAATTGCTCACTAGAGGAAGTCAAGTCACGTAACAGTCACCAGGATTAATGGAGTTTTGTTTTTGTTTTGTTTGTTTTAATCTAGGAATAGGAAAAAAACTAGTCCCAATGAATAAATGTAAATGGAAGAGAAGAAAAGTACTTTATGATTCCATTCCCTGAGTTAAAAGTTGTCTAATATAGAGGTTACACATGGGCTATTTTTATGTTTAGTATTGTAGAAAAGTACATATTTGAATGATTCATAGGGAATCACTGATAGACATATTGACTGTATATCCTAATTTAAGAACCTAATTGTCCCATAATAAAGCCCACATAATACATCAGCTTAAGCCAAGTACTTGGTATGTTGACCAAATAAAAGAAAACCAATCAGAAGTTTAGTTACACTTGATCCCATTTGTAGACATGGTCAAGATTAGCATAGGAATATGAAGACCATGTTAGTGCATGTGTAAATGTATATGTGTGTGTATTAATCTTCTAATATGATTCTCTCAGTCACTTCTATGTGTAACTTTTGCTATTTGAAAAAATGCCTTCACTTTTTTACATTATTGGTTTATTCCACATATCTTCTGTGTAAGCCAACAGGGTATATTCAGATACATAGCAGATATATTCTGATGGGCCAGAATCAAAATAGGCCATTAAAAGTTGTTTTATTGTATGCTTTTGGTGCGTTGGAACAGTAACCACTTAGACAATGCAAGTTTATTGTAAGCATCAAAAGAGAAGGGTGGGCCCATACAATAATCTATGAATAGGAATTACTCACTTGATCAGGCCTTATTCATATAGAATCTGGACCCAGTTAGCTCCAGGGACCTCAATAGCCATACTCCTCTGATTTTCACTGAAGTGTTGAAACACCAAAGTGACTTAACTCCCTTTCCATCTGTACTACTTTTTGTCTGCCTTATTTTTTTTTTCTTCTCCCAATACCAACTGCTATATCCCCCAGTATATGATTCTACCATTCCTATTCCCCAGAATGAAATATTATTTTGAGGGCCAGAGACATTTGTGACTCTGTGTCAAGTGTTTATCCCTGGTCTAATCAGCTTTGGCCAGTTGGGATGCTAGTCACCTTGTATAAAACATGTTAACCTAGAGCTGTTGAGAGAACTCTTTAGCTTAGAAGAAGCTTCAGTGTGACAGGTATAATGTTGTATGTATATTATATAATGAAGTCACTGAGCCTTTATCACATATTTATCACATATATTGTTGAGGGAATGACCTGTGTGTGTGTGTGTCTGTGTGTGTGTTAAAGATCATAAGCACATTGCTGAATAAAATATGTTAAAAACTTCAAACTTTAGTTACCAAATATAATACTCTAATAATAAGATATTTGAAATGGATGAACTCATGAGGTTTAGTGTATTTTTGAATGCAGGAATGTGTTGACTTTTGACAGCTATAGATACTGTGAAATGGTGAGAAAGAAAACATGTGCTGTATTTTAATTACGGCTAACATGGCATTTTTTGTTCTTTTTTAAATGGAAAGAACATTGTTGTTTTTCTTTTCTTTCTTTTTTTTTTTAAAGATTTTATTTATTTATCTGACAGAGAATGGGAGACAGAAAGCATGAGAGGAGGAGGGTCAGAGGGAGAAGCAGACTCCCTGCCAAGCAGGGAGCCCGATGCGGGACTCGATCCCGGGACTCCAGGATCATGACCTGAGCCGAAGGCAGTCGCTTAACCAACTGAGCCACCCAGGCGCCTGAACATTGTTGTTTTTCTTGCTTACAAGTAAAATATATAGAGAAAATTAGAATTAATAAAGTAAAAACCACCCATACTCCTATCATCCTCTTTCATCATTTTCTTTCTTTCTTTTCCAATCAATAACCAAAATTGTATTATAACACATCTGTTCCTTTGTTATCTGCTTTAGAATGTTTTTTTGCCTACAATATATTTAGAATCATTTTTCAAGCCAATGCGTATAGATTTAAATCATTATATGAAAATACTGCTGGTATTCCATTATATAGATGTCATGAATTTATTGAACCTGTTTCTTATAAATGGACATTTAGGTTGTCTCTACAAACATTCTTGTACATACGTCTTTGCTACTTTAATTATTCTTTTCTGATAGATTCCTGGAAACAAATCACGGATTCAGGGAGTTTAAATTTGTTTAGTTATTTGCTTTGTCTTGCCAAATTGCTTTTCAGAGCTGCCAACCTTCCAGTCCTTTATTTGTTTTGATAGGCCAAAAATAATGTTGACAAACTTTTTATATCTTAATTGACCATTTGAATTTCTTTTTACATCTATGAATTACTTTTTAAAGAATTTCCCCATGGTTTTTATAGGTTCTTTCCATGGTCTTTACAAGTTGAGAAACTTAAAATATTATAATAGTAAAATAGTCTATTGCTTTATGTATGGTACCCCATCTTTCTGGATTTTATTTAGTAGACACATTTATTAACAAAATAAAATGAACAATAAGCTATCTGGGGCTTATCTATTTTTAAATGTCTGCATTATCTGGACAGGGGCAATATTTTTCATCACTGTCTGGCTTGGTACAAGCAATTAAGCGTGAGTTAAGTTATGCTGTGAAATGTTCTTTACAAACATAAGGAAAACACCATATTTTTTTTAGTTGGTAATGAACTCTTCAAATATAGGTAGGAAATATAAATTTTCTTCAGCTGTATCTTGATGAACAAGATCTAATCTGAAAACCTAGGTAGCATTCAGTATTGTTTCATATACTTTATATTTTAGTAATTACTTGTTGATATACTAAATTGAAATGGATTCTCAAATCTGTTTTTCTCTTTTTCTGAAATATACTTTTAAAAATCATCTACTGCTTTGCTGCTTCACCTCCTCCTCTTTCCCCTTCTTTTTCTTCTTTCTCCTCTTCCTCCTCCTTCAGGGCCTTTTGTCAACAATAGTATATTTAGTTAGTAATACATGTAACTTGAGTGGTACCTTTCATAGTACCAATTAAACTTTGCCATCGACACTATTTGGTTATGTTACCTGGCTTTACTGACATTGAACTAAAGGACTGGTGAATTTGCTGCACACATACTGCCACTTTCTGTGTTATGCCCCTTCTGTGTCTACGATAGTCATAACCCTCTTTTTCATTGTGCCCAGACCTTACCTCAGAGTCCTCAACCCAACACTCTTGGCAGCCTCTGTTAATTGATCAGAGGATTTGCCATTCTTGTTCTATGTTATCCCTATACTGGATCACATCACAAGAATTAGCTCATTTAAATTGATACTTTAGTTTTTAAATTGTATGAATGAATTTCTCCTGCAAGGGGAAAGTTCATACTTTTATCAGGCCAGCTAACTGCAGCAAGAACCCTAGACTCATAGCTACCCTATACTTCCGAGGAGTCTAAAATCTTAGAACCCTACTTGTTAGCAGGGTCACCTGATCACCTGAAAGGAGAAAATCTCTGTTCAAGCTAGCTAGAGATAAAATCTATAATTCTGTCTTCCACCTAAATCATTGTTCACCTGCCTTCACTTACCATCCCTTGATCTAAGATAGTAAACAGTAGTACTGGTTCTCTGTCCCATTCTTTTAACCCAGACACTAGATTTGTTTACCTGTTATAATATTATTGTCTTTCCTGTGCTCACAGTGTGTCTTCATTTTGTCATCCTTCCCTTTCCGTATCTGTCACCCATGATTTCTTCCTTCTGTTTAAGAGCACTATAGTCCCTATGATTGATCTGGTTTCCTGTTTAACAAAGCTGACAACTACACATTCTCTTCAGTCTTAAATGAGGGAGGCAAGGTAGTCCTCACCTAAAGAAAAGCTGGCTGTGGAGTTCATGGAAGCCCACGGACTGTTTATGGTTTTCAGAGCTTTAGAAAGACTCCTTTAAATCCATGATTTTTCTTTCTTCTGATGCTACAGGACTCTCTCTTTTGCTGGTATGCTTTTGTACAAAGGCAAGGCTTGATGATGGTGATGCTCAGCAACTGTTTTCCTGTAGTCTCCAGATGCACTTTCCAGCCATCTGTCTGTCCTCCTCTGTCGTGTATTATTTTTTTGGTCTCTGTGTTCCCTACCCTTCGTATTTTTTTTGTTCCTCATCAATTTCAGTGTTCAAGAGAATGAAAACAGGAAGGTTGGGAGAAATGAAGAAGGCGATACAGCGACTGGCACTTTAATTAGCAAAAAACATGTAAATGTATAACAAAAGTGCACATAATTCAATTTATGCAAATGATAACAGAATGAATTTAACAGTAGTAGAGTGACAGTTCCTAAAGGAAGCAATTAGCTATTCTATCATTGATCTCTCTAGATAACAAATGTACATTGTCTTAAATTTAATCACAAAAAGAATACATAGTATAAGATTTGCTTAATTATGCATAGTATTTTATTGCTCTGGACTTTAGATAAAAGAACTGCTTCACTCAGAGTTTCTCAGTGTTATGCTGAATGACATTAATTCTTTTAACTGACTGGATGGACAGACCAATGAAAGCTATGCTCTTCACACTCTTTAGGCATCTGACCAGAGCAAGACCAGCATGTCCCATAGGATGAATCAGGATTATTGACAGGGGCTTTTGTCTGCAGTGACCTTATCAATCCTGACCTGTTCAAATACTAGGCATCCTTTGAGGTCTGGCTCATGTTCTTTTCGATCTCCCTACCAGTTGAATTCTCTCTCTCTCCTTGTAACTTGCAGAGTTTCTTTTTCTTTTTCTTTTTGTTGGCATGAATCACTTTCTGCTCCCTGCACAGAGTCTGGCACAGTACTTGAGTCCCGGCATGCAAATACTCAGTAAATCTTTACTGTGGGAGAGAATGAACCTGGAATATCTAGACCTTCTTGATAAAGCCTTCACTTGGATGTGGTTTCTTTTCTTTTCTTTTTCTTTCTTTCTTTTTTTTTTCTTTTTTTTAGAAAAAGTATGTATGTTTCTGGTTATTGATCTATATTATTGGAATTTGAAATTAGAATCGTATATGTGACTTTAGATATATAATGTAATGTGTATATATATTATGTATATATAATATATTATGGCATACACACACACACACAAATGACTTTGGTTTCTGAGTATATTTTATCTACATTGTCATAGTCTGTGCTATTTTTTTTTTTATTTTGATGGTAGAGGATTTGCTTTTCCCTTATGTAAACATATGCTGAATATCTTCTATATTCCAGGCACTCTGCCAGTCACTCTACCTTTTTAAATAATATTCTGTTTAATGTGGTGAACATTCTTTTGCTAGCAAGAAGTGAAAGTAAAAATTTCACAAAAAGGTAATTTCTGCGATCGCAGGTTTTATGGAGGAACAAAGTAGATCCCATCACAGGTCTTTTTATGCTCTGCCAGCAAGGGGTTGTCTTAGTCTAGGGCCAGTTCTGCTGGAAGGTTTGCTTTCTTCCTGCTTTCCTGCTGTCTTGCCCTCTCCGTCCTGCCTCCCTCCCCACCCCTTGCCCACTTTCCCTTCCAGGCACACATAAATTTTTTTTATTCTCAAAGTTACATACTAAGATTAGGTTACTCAACTTCCTAGTAAACACCTGTTCTTTTCTTAATCTTCTTTACTGAATCTGATATAAAACATCAAGACTGTGTTAAATTGTTAAGGATCAAGATGCAGATACTTTAGTTTTTCAAATTTGACTTTTGTTGCATTCTTAGTGGGAGGAATGTATTTTACATAATGAAAGGACTCTTTTGCAGTGACTATGTTCTATGGTCAATGAAATATTTCCACTAAATATATCAAGGTCATTTGTGCTTACTGGCTACCTATCCTGAAAATGGCTTAACCTTAAGACTTGTCACAGCTTTCTTAAATCTTCCCTGCATTGACTATAATATGCTTTTTTATCCGTTCACTTCTTGATCTTATTCATTTCAAAAAAGAAACAGGATCAGTCAGATGTAGTACAAGGCAAAAACAAGCGTTTTTCTTTGAGGATAAAGTATGTCAGTTTCCTGTGGATTCACTTGACTTCCTGACACTCTAGCGATAGAAAAGTTGGTAATGATCACATTCGGTAGAGTGAAGTATAAGTTAAACACAGAAAGGTTGGGAACTGATTACATACTTCTCTCTTTCATGTTCCTTTTTAATGTCAATGAAATCAAGATTCAAATGGCAGACATGGCCCTTTGAGATATGCCATTTGAAAATCTCAATCCATGCTTTAGAAATTAAGCAAAATGCTCGAAAATTGTGGATAAAAGTATCAATCCTATAATCTCATCAGGGTGGTTACAGGGGAAATTTAAATGAAAATATATTGGGAAATAGATGATTTATGCGTATTTACCAAATCAAAATAAGTACTTTATTACAGTCACTTAAAAATTTTTCAAATAGGTGTTTCCAGCTGATAGGAGAGAAAGTAAAGTTGTCTAGTAATTCAAGTACCTAAAAAGGGGTGATGAAAACTTCTTCCTCATTGCCTCTATCCTGGGAAACTATCACAGAATGGATAGATAAGTTTATTTTCCAAATTTTAGATGCTTATAACTACAGTGTAATTGTTAATTTTATGTGTCAACTTGGCTAGGCCACAGTGCATAGATGTTTGGTCAAATTATTCTAGATATTTCTGCAGAAGGTATTTTTTAATAAAGATTTTATTTATTTATTTGTCAGAGAGAGAGAAAGAGCACAAGCAGGGTGGGGCTGCAGGCAGAGGGAGAAGCAGGCTCCCCACTGAGCAAGGAGCCTGATGTGGGACTCGATCCCATGACCCTGGGATCATGACCTGAGCCAAAGGCAGATGCTTAACTGACTGAGCCACCCAGGTGTCCCTGCAGGAGGTATTTTTTAAAAATGAAATTAACATTTAAATCAGTAGACTGAGTAAGGCAGATTACCTTCATTATGGTAATTAACGGATGAATCTCATCCAATCAGTTGAAGCCCTTAATAGAAAAAGATTTAGGTCTCAGAAAGAGAAGGGAATTCTACTAGAAAATTACCTTTGAACTTGAATTGCAGCTCTTCCCTGGGACTCCAGCCTTCTGGTCTGCCCCACAAATTTTGGATTTGTCAAGTTTCTACAGTTGTGTAAGCCAGTTCCTTAAAATAATCTCTCTCTCTCTCTCCCTCTCTCTGTATGTATGTATGTATGTATGTTGGTTTTCTTTCTCTGGAGAATCCTAAGTAATAGTACATACAGATTTAGGGAGCTTAAATAAACTAATACAATTTGGCTGGTTGTTTTTTTTTTTTTTTCCATAGAATAATTTAGTCAGCCTTTAGGATTAAACTGAACAATATGGAAAGCTGTTGCTGATATGAAAAAAAAAAATAGTGCCCATTATTATCCTTATTTCATTAATAAATTTCAGATCTTATTTTTTATGTAATACTATTAAACTTATGTAAGGATAAAAGTTGAAATTCTGTATGTATAACAGGTATTTCAAATATTTTATTAAAGATTTTAATTTTATTCAGTTTGTGGCATCAAAAATGTAGTCAACTCCCCAAGCAAAAATGCACTTTCCAAATTTTATAAAGTGTCCTTATTGTCTGGGGAAAACAAAAAAAGGCATTCAACTTCTCTTCCCTTTCATTATAACTGGAGCAAATATATTAAATTTTATATGCCTGATTTGGGAAATCAGTTTCTATCTTCAATAACTGATTGTGTGTTATAGCTGGGTCCTTTACAAATGAAGTGCACTTATATTGCTTAAAAATTGCTTTCCTGTGCAACATGATGTAGTAATGAGTTAAATCCAAATGAGCCTTATATTCACAATGTCATAATATGTAACTCATCCCCTGTGGAACTTTTTTATTATCTAATACAAGACAAGCTAATGTCTTCCACTCATGGCTCACTTCTCAGAAGGCTATGCAGCTTTCAGTATTAGAAATAAAGAAAGAAAACTATGATTTGAGATCAAATTACCTTTTTATAAACTCTCTAAGTCACAGAGAGCACCTTAACATGTCCTAAAGTATGCAAATCAAAATCTGAGAACAAGAAACAAAAGGAGTAGTTCCAATTCTAAGGAGTACATTTCTATCTGTGAGAGAAAAATGAAACTGAACATTTTTCTTTGAACAGAACTGTGTGCAGGTGGTTTTTACCTTCAATAAAAATAAAATAAGTGTGGGCGTTTTCTATTTCTTCACTTGGTTTCATCATATTAACTATTCTGTAGGGAACAACTTGTACGATCAGCTTGTACCAATATTGTAGTTCAAGCTGCTACATAGATTCAAAAGCTCTAATTTATTAGCCTGATAATTTTTGTAATTCGATGAAACGTCAGATATTCCCTTATTACAGCTGCCTTAGGTGTGTCTCGGTGGCATACTGGAATTTGACTATTTCAAAATGTGTCTTACTATTTCATATAGGCAAAAAGCAGAGGGAGAAAAATGTTTATTTTAGTCCAGTGGGGCAGCCAAGATAAATTGTATCAGGTTTTCATAGGCTTCTACTTCTTGTGGTTTTACTGTGGGTTTTTTTTTTTTTTTTCCTTGGCTGAGACCCTAGCAGATTTTTTCTTCATCTTGCTCTGTGAACCTTCACTGGATCTAAATCAGCTGCTGCTGGTGTAACACATGCTCCAGATAGAAGCCTTTCCTTCTTATTTTAAGTAGAGAAACTAAATTTCTATAAGATGGCTCTCTCCTGGTTTTAATTTTTTTAAAAGATTTTATTTATTTATTTGACACTGAGACAGCGAGAGGGAACACAAGCAGGGGGAGTGGGAGAGGGAGAAGCAGGCTTCCCGTCCAGCAGGGAGCCTGATGCGGGGCTCAATTCCAGGACCCTGGGATCATGACCTGAGCTGAAGGCAGACGCTTAACGACTGAGCCACCCAGGCGCCCCTAATTTTTAAATTATATTTCAGTCAAATAATTAAAATCATACACAACGATAAGCACATTATCTATATAGAAAATTATTAGGGAGTTAAGGGCAATATCAAAACTGTGCACTGTTACGTGAAAAGGAGACATCTCAAGTTTCTAATTGAAGGGTTTGTATTGTTCTTCATCAAATTTATATTCCATTTTTAGGGATGCCTGGGTGGCTCAGTTGGTTAAGCATCTGCCTTTTGCTCAGGTCGTGATCCCAGGATAAGCTGGGAGCCTGCTTCTCTCTCTGCCCTGGCGCTCCCTCTGCTTGTGCTCTCTCTCTCTGACAAATAAATAAAATCTAAAATATATATATATTCCATTTTTAAAATACTACCTTAGCCTACAATCACAAGACTTATTCAAGGTGCCTTTTAACATGGTGCATTTATTCATACTTGTATTTATTAATTTAATGAATATGTATTCCGGGCCTACTGAATGCTGAGCTGGAGACAAAGCAATGAACAAGACATGCAAGATACCTGCATTTATGTGTTTATATTCCTATTGGAATGTCCAGATTGAAGCAATGGGAACATACTTGTATATGTAAAATATAGTGACACAAAACTACACATGTGTTAAGTTAGAAACAGAGGGAGGGAGAAAGAGAGGGAGAGAGAGAGAGAGATTGACTTTAACTTGCAATGGTCAGTTCAATTTCAAATGGACACTTAGTGGGTTCCGGGAGGATTGATTAATCCCTCTGTACCTCTAAGGCAGGCTGCCTAGGGAACTGCAGCCTTGCTCAGCTGTTTGGCAGAGCCTGCCCCTCCTCCTTGCTCTGGGGACTGCCATAGAGCTTTTCCCCCTACTAATTTCTGTGCTTTTTGCTGCTACCTTGGCAAACAACAACCAAAACAAACACACATATACACACACAGAGAGTAACAAACAAACAAAAACAAACCCACTTCTAAAGAGTGAGCTCAGCAGGAAGCAACAGGTGGGAGGGGATGGTGAGCTTTGACCATTCTTGAATTTCTATTCATTTGCAATATTCAACATGGATTTTAACTAGCAAGAAACCCTGTCCTTCATGGCTCCTACTTTTTAAACTTATTGAAGATAGAATAACTTAAAGTTCTGCTTTTCTTCTCAAAATAGCCTCATTGCTGAAGATTGCCTCATATCTCCTAGTTTTTGTTGTTGTTATTGTTTTCATAAATTTCACATTACATATAGAACTGGTATGGTATAAATAGTAAGATAAAAATCTTTCGTATAGCTCAGTCTTATTCTGAAATAACCATTCTAAGGATGATATGTTAATCTTGGATTCTTGTGTTCTTAGTTCTTGTTTAAACAGTGGCAATCTTTTGAAAGAGTTGCAGTTTGCTAATTATATGCAATTATGGTCTGACACCCAGTGGTGCATGTTGACTTTTTAAGACTGCAGGCAATATCAGTGAGGAGAGTTGCTTTACAGATTTGAAAGTTAAACAAAAATATCCACATGGTGTTTGTGTGTGTGTGTGTTTACCGTCTTACAGTGTCATTTGATTCTGTCAATGGATAGGGACATAGGATTGGAAGGTGCTCTGCAGTAGTCTTTTTTCAGTTACACTTTTGGCAGGAAATGTGGAGAAGAAGTTGAGACCACAGGATTTGAGGAGGCTTAAGGCAGGGGTTCTAAGAAAGTAGTACCTGTGTGGCAATCACAATGGTAGAGAAGATAGTGATTGCTGCTGCTGATTCCAGAAATAACTTTTTTTTTTCCCCTGTGCTGGGAATAGGGAAAAATTGAGTGACAGAAAATATTGATAATAAGCAATGCTATAATAATCTGTAAGCAGGGAAAAGAAATTGGGCATTGTGAGAAATGTCACTTAGAAAATAATTTGCTAATTGGCTGGAGGAAAAAAGCTATGAAAATGACACAGGATGATTAAAAAATTAGGAAAGCTAGACAACAATTTGGGGTGAGAGAAATAAGACGACAATCAAAATGAATTAAATTTTCCTTCTGCCTGGTGATTTGAGAGAGGGCTTCTGGATTAGAAACCTGGGTTAGAAAGTAATCAATAAAGGCAATACTACTGTGAGAATCTAGTTTAGAAAATTCTTAGAAGGGAAGAAAAGGTGCTACAGCGTAAGCTAATGGGAGAAGGAGTCAACCATAGAGCAGTGGAGAAATGGCTACTTAGCTGTTCAGATCTTAGAGGTCTTCTTCCCATATTTTGTGAGGGCTACGTACAAGCCCTCGGACAAAGGGGATGATTTGCTGGGTAATATTGATCCAGCCAGAGTCCAAGTCTTGGAAGGAAAGTAAGCACGTGAAGAGGAATCCAGAGAAATCTGCAGAACTTAGCAGAAAACCAAGCATACTCTAGGTCTCATTTGGCCTTGCAAAGGTGCCCAGGACTTTCCAGAATCTATACCTAAACTGCACACTCAGTGTTTGATAGAGGTCACACCGTAGTTTTCTGCGTATTAAACTATTTAATACAACTCTGTCATAGGAATATTTATGTCTGGTGCTTCTGAAATCCCCCCAAGTGCAAGGAAATAGGAATATGCCCCTAGGGCTATTGTTGATATTAGATACCAACTCAGGTGCTGTGCTAATGATCTAGGTATCACCCTACAATCCCTTGTAGGCAGCTACAAGAGTGTATTTGGGAAAATATAATAAAGACTTGGTTTCCATCTGCTCCCAAATTAGTTCCACCCTGAAGCTGTTCTCCCACCTCTACTGTGGTCCACAGATAACTTCAGCGCAGGTGACTTCCTACAACATTGGAAACTATTGCTTGTGATTCAGGCAGTTGGGGAAACATAAATTAGGGTCATTCCACACATATCATTATTACCTGCAGTGCCAATACTGCATGTCTCTGATGGGCACATCTTGGTTTTTTGAGGATTTGAAGCCAAGGGAATTTATATCACAGCAACTCAAACAACCTCGAAATGACTTGAAATCAGTGTGGTTGTGACCAAATCCCTGCTGCACTCTATGCTGCTGTATGATCACGAGCAATTCCTTAAACTTACGACGACACCGTTTCCTCATTTATAAAATGTAGGCAATAATAGTCTGATCTTCAAAAAGTACTTAGGATATAGCATGTAAGAAACAATATTATCTGTTATTTATTATTGTTGCTGTTGTTTTTGTTGGTAAAGGTCTTTAACCACCCCCCAGTGGCAATTTCTCATTGACCACCCTCCTTCATAGGCTGGTTTCTTGGAATGTGGCCCAGCCTAGGTCTCTTCCCTTTCTCCCCGCTCTCCTCTCAACTTTACTCTCTTCTTCCCCAAGTTCACGTTGCCATTTATTTTTTTCTGGTTATCTTCCAAGGCATGCCACTAGTCTCACTTTCCATATTCAAGTATTTTCCTAAACAAATTTCTCTCTCTGAGAAATTTGATGTCAGCCAAAATAATACTTGTTTTTTGTGCCAAATGTACGATCATATTGATAAACTTTTATTGCCCCTTGCAAATACATTTAAATATCTTAGGTCTCAACTCATACTGAGGAAGAATTCAACCTCCTTAGTGAAAGTTACACTCCTTTATTTTGACACAACAGCAGGAAGCAGATAAGAAGCAGAAATCCATTCTTCTTAAATCATATTGTAAATGCTTGTGAAGTAAGTTAGGAGAATTTCATGGAAGTCTTTGGAGCAAAGCTGGTGGTTAGAAGCTCTGAAACAATGAGAAATCATCAAAAGGTTTTGGGTAGAAGAATTGCAAGACCAGATGTGCCTTCTGAGGAGATCAATTTCTGAAGGATAGGTTAGAGACAGGGAGAGACTTAAAACAGGAAGGGCAGTGCAGAGATGGTGTGAAGTCACAGCTGTTTGTCAGGTGTGCAGTCAGTGAGGTATTTGCTGGAGGGGCATCAGTAGGGAGGCGTACACACTACGACAAAGGCTGAAACGAGGGGCGTAATATACAAAACTGATTTTGTATCCACTGCCCAATTTTGATTAAAATTCTCAGGCTTTGGGACTACAGCATGGGTATCAGTTCTTCTTGCCAAGAGTCTGTTAATATCTGTAGAAAGTCTGAGATTTTACTGAGCCACCAAACTCACGAGTTAGTCTGTCATAATTTCATGGACACTTGCAGAGAGCCCCAAATCAAAGATGGAAGGTAGTTTATTACAGTACAGCAAGCAGCATAAGCATCGTGTTTGCATGAATTCCTTGAGCCCCACTTCCCACAGGGTGATGAAAGGAGGGCGAGTCGACACCTGAACATGTCGTAGTCACATTACAGAAGAGGAACCTTGAACTTAGGGATCCTCAATCTTTTTTTTTTTTTTTAAGATTCATTTATTTATTTATTTGAGAGAGAGAGAGAGAAGGGCAGCAGGAGAGGGAGAGAGAGTCTTCAGCAGATTCTGTGCTGAGTGCGGAGCCGACGCGGGGCTGGATCTCACAACCCTGAGATCATGACCTGAGCCGAAACCAAGAGTCGGTCGCTTAACTGACTGTGGCACCCAGGCACCCCAGGATCCTAAATCTTTTATTCTGGACAGTAATTATACCTACATACCTGCATGTTCTCAAGGGAGACAATATATTCATTTTTTTCTCCAAGTCTGTCAACAAACCTGACCTTTTCTATGGAGGAGACACTATCTGTATCTTCCAAGGCTGTGTGCTATATGCATATCCTTGGAAAGATTGTTTTGAGCAAAAGCAGTCTCACGGGATGTGCAGAAATGTGAGAGAGCATCTCATGTAACGTCAAGTTTCATCTTTGGTTCAGATTTGTCAAACCTTAGTAAATTACTTAAATATATTAAATACCTGCTTCCCACAGTAGGTAGATAGGAGGAGTGGAGTTTACAGAGGAATACAGTATAATATCTGCTTTCAAAGAGCTTAAAGTCTTCTTGAGGGATAAAGAGAATAATATGTCCCAATTGTAGAAATCGACTATCATCATTGTAGTAATACAGACAGAAGTGCCATCAGGAGAAAGAGAATTCTCATTAAAGGAAGTTACATCACACGGGTGTGACAGTAGTGCTTTTTGACACTTGAATTTAGCTTTACAGCAAAAATAAACTCCAATAAGTCAAAACAAACCTGAGGAAAAACCCAGGGGTAGGAATACTAATAATTGGAAATAAGATTTTGACATAGAATATTCTCTTTAGTCTATGAGCTTACATATTATTAGGCCAAGGTGAAACTAACCGATTTATTTTTCATTGTCCTCAATACTTATTTAGTTTCTAAATGTATAGTAACCATATAAGTGTCACACCTTTACTTAGAGTTATTTCAGGCCTTGAAAAACTAGCCATGCTTTATGATATTCTGATGAGACATTACTAATCACCGAGTGGTAATTAAAAACAAGAAAGCAGAGTGTTAGAACTAAATAGACATTCTAGGATGCACTCTAAATCCTAAACCCCTTAGCCATGGTTGGGGTGTCACAGTAATGCAATAGAATTTAGAAATCCTTGGAATGAAAAATTATGTCTAAAATTTGAAAAGCTTGAGATGTTATTCATTATGTAGTGTTTGTTTTGTGGGGCAGGAGACCAATTTTGATATTTAAGCAATGAGAAAATCTCTTAAGGTAATATGTCCTGGCTATAGTAATTCTTTGCAGCCCACTCAAATCAAGAAACTTTTCACAGTTGTGCTTTCTAACAGTTCATAGGTTTAACTGATCTGTGTCCCTTCCCAGGCTTTTATGGTAGACTAAAATGGATTTTTGAACCTCAAGCATCTATAAATGTGATTTTAAATGAAAAATAAAGATGTTAAAATATCATTGACTAAATGTAAAATCTATTCTGTCAAATTACTTAGACTGTCATTATATCAGAATTACATTTTCAGAAAGAAATACCTATTTCTCCATTAGTTTTTAAAACGGACACTGAGTCCTAGATACAGAGTTTAAGCTCTTAACAGGACTACTGGTGTCTGAGTCCTAGCAAACCAATAAACAAATATTTTGGGCTTTTTTGTTTTATTTTTGTTTTTGTTTTTGTTTTTAGTGTTTGTAATCCATTTGTTGTGCTTGTGTTTTTGTTTAATCAAGCTCCATCATAAATGTCATAAAGGTTAAGTATAGTTTCTTGACATTTTGGCACCAAAATCTCTTTAAGGCAAGTGGTGATTAGCATATAAACTTGGCTTTATTTTTGTTTAAATAAAAGATACTAATAAGAAATTTTCACAAGTTATATACAAAACTTTGAACATTTGCATATAACAGATTACACACTTGTCCTAACAATGGGCTTTTATGCAAAATCTACAAATATATTGTTAGCATAAAAGAGATTACTGTAGGCAGCAAATGTAAGTTTCTTCTGTATTTCAGTGGATTAAAAATGATCCACTTAGAAAGTATTTGCTAGGCATACGGGTTGTGAGAATCTCAAGGTCTCTAAGTGACGGAAAGATAGTAGAATGATATTACTGCTTTGATACTTGCTTATTTTGCTTCTCCCACATCAGATTTAAGAATTTCAACATTTTGAATCGCTCAAAATGTCCTCCCAAATTTCAGCAGGGGCTATAGAGAGATCACAGAACTAAAATGAATTGCCTGCTTTGTGTATCAGTAATGAGTTTAGGTGAAGGGGATTAAGAGTTACAAACTTCCAGTTATAAAATAAATCACAGGGATGAAAAGTACAGCATCGGGAATATAGTCAATAATATTGTAATAGCGTTGTATGGTGACAGATGGTAACTACACATTTTGTAATGGGTATAATTGTCCTACGACTATGCTGTACACCTGAAACTAATGTAATATTGTGTGTCAAGTATACTTCAATTAAAATTTAAAAAGATAAAAGTAAAATTTTTATTTTAAAGAAAAAATGAGTATGCTAGTGGGGCTTGAATCAAAAAGAAAAAAATAAAGCATAACAATAATAAAACTAGCCTTGGAACAAGGAATTATCACTTTGTAACCCCACATGGTCTGCTTTAATGACACAGTGGCAGGGAGTGATAAACCATCAAGTTGTAATAGACCAGTGAGCACAGGGCACAGTGGTACCACACACATGAGAACATGACTTACTCAGTTGTCTCTTTTATTCAGTACTCTATAATGTCTAAATCAAAGTTGCTAATGTATTTTTAAAAATGCAAGTTATAAAAATCTGCAATAAGGTTCTGGATCAGTGAGCCCTGTCAGGATAGAATATAGTTCTGCACAATCTTGGCTGTAACAGTATCATGATAAATGGGGAATGACACCAGCAGCCCATTTATCTCCTAAGATTACTGCTTTGATGGCATTGATTCTTCCTGTAGATCTTAGACTCAAGATTATAGCTCAGGTATGGAGACATAATCAGTTTTGTAAAGTATGTTCTTAAAATGTTCTAATTTTTACCTTCTTGGCTAAGATGTGCTAGTCAATAGCTATCAAGAAATTAAATTATTGCTTATAACAGGGATTTTCATAATTAAAAATATATTTTGTATCAATTGAATAATAACCCAAATTCCAAAATTGTATTTCACACATTAATTCAGTGGACATTATTAAGCATTACGTTTATAGTTCAGGAGATATTAGGGCACAGAGAATTTTAAAATACATAAATTGGGCTCCCTGGATTCAAAAGGCTCAGAGACTATTAGAAGGTAGGAGATGGGAATGTTTGATGAAATTATATAATTTGAATAAAGTGTGATATAAACAAGACTTATGGAAATATCTGGGTAAGAACTGATAACATGATATTAAAGGACAGGGATAGCTTCATAGAGGGAGGTAAAAATCAGAATGAGTTTTAAAGGAGTTTTCCAGGCTGAGAAAGGGACAAAGAGAATTCTAGGTGTAAGACAGAAAGGTAGAGTTATATGGAATATTTGGAAATGGCCTTGATTTTATGTGTCTAGAATGTAGGATATGTGGAGGTAAGCTGATTTGAGAAAGAGGGGGAATGGGAAGGGAAAAAGAGGAGAGGAGGAGGAAAGAGATAGATAGAGGTAGTCAGATTATAAAGGACTTTGTATGCCATTTAAAAATGTTTTTGGTTTGCCATGTTTTATTTTTAATCTGGCAGTTGAGGAGTCAATGAGATATGTATTTTACGAGACCAGTGCTCTAACCCCTGAGCTACGGAGCCCCGTCGAGATATGTATTTTAAAACAAGAACAGGAAACAATGTTTAGGATGGATTATATGAGGAAAAAGTTAAACCAGGGTGAGGAGGTAAGGAGGGTATTGGCAATAATTCAAATTATTGCTTACATTGCTGTTGAAGTTTCAATCAATTTGAAATCCATGGAAATTGAAGCAAAAGAATGAATTTAAATGGTATTTTAGAGGTAACATCCTGAGGATTTGCTTTTTAGCAGTTGGCAAAGAAGTAAGATGCTGAGTTCTTCCGGATTATACTTTCCTGACTCTGAGGAAAAGATCATTTTAGGCCAGACTATATATTTTTTTTCTATATTTTCCATGTAATCATTTAACGACCATTTCCTGGGTGTCTATTTTTAAACAAAGCCTAATACTATGGACTATAATGTAATTACAGCCCCTGTTTAATGTGCATTTTTTTCTGGCATTATAAACATAAAAATCTATCAAAACAAATCCTCTAAAAGGTATGGATTTCTCAACAGTGTTTGTAGAAGCATCTGGTCTTCTGAACTTAGGCAGTTGATTCATTTGGGACCTGTTATTAAAAACAGAGAGCTTAATCTTGTAAAAAAAAAAAGGACTGTGCGTGTTGTTCCGCTAAGCTAGTGTTCATGCAGTTCTAACTGAAATGACAAGAGTGAAGGCCATTAAAAAGTAATGCTTGAAATCGATCAGAGATAATGAAATTGCATTGACCCAAGTATTAATCAATTTTAATAATTGTGTGTTACAATGGTCTTCCAATAAAAAGGCTGTTATCTTCAATTCAGTTCACTTAAGCTATGTCTACATGATTGTAACACAACTAGTTGAAAAGTGTAGCCATTTTCAATACCTGTGCTGCAATCTGTTGGCCTTTTTGTTTTCTTTGCAAATTTCAAACAAAACCTGAGTTAGCTAATAGGTTTATGATAAAACTGTCCAAATCAGCTCTTGTTGTCATAAAACTATAACCTTAAAAAGTTAGTTTTCAAATAGAGCAAGACTAATTTGTGCTAATAAAAGATTAATCATCCAACAAATGGTGTCTTGATTCATAAGTTTTTCATAAAGCTATAAATTAATTCACTAAAAGAATTATTGATGGAGTCATGGACAGCCCTTCTTGTTTCTCTGATAATTTCCTTTTCTGCCTCAACTTTTTATGTGATATCCAACATTCTCGTAAGTGGTTATTAAGATTTAATTCCTTCCAGTTTAGGTTAATATCTTCTCTGATCCCGACTGAAGAGAAGTGATGGGTTGCACCTGTTCACATAGCACGAAGGGAAACATTCTCTAAGTCTAATCTTGAAGACGTGGCTAAATCCTCATAGGAATATGAAATGTGTTAGTGAGGGCCAGGTAATCAATATGGTTAAATATTTGGCACCTAATTTGCTCAGGTTCTTTAACCCTGGACTTGACCAAAGAATGAACACATATGCAATTTTCTGATTAAAAATTCAGACTTACCTTACTGCTGTCCTAGTTACCTGTTGGCCTACGAAGTGGACATAAGAAGGTTCATAACAAGAGCTTGGGGCAAGCTGATGGATAGGAACTTATCTTGGCTACCTCTTCCGGAGAGGGAAGAGATAGCACTTTCATTAGTGGGCTCCAGTGGTTGCAGCTGTACCTACAGAATGTCCCTCTTGGTTCAGAAAACTGAGGCACAGCCTCTTTTATGATACTAAATGGAAACAGTGATTTTATGGTTCCAACATCTGGTTAAAATTCAAATTGACATTTCCATCAACATCACAATTTGTTTATAGTTCTGAGTTGACAGGCTTTTACTATTTTAGTTAATAACCTGGACATACCACAGTAAACTGTCATCCCACAGTTCCTTGAGCCAGGACAAGCCTGGAATCAAGGTGGGCTTTTCAGAGCTTTCCCTCTAGCAAAACAGATTGGTTTAACTCTTCAACTTAATTGGAATGTACTCTTTTCCTTACCCCACTTCAGAATAGAGGCCAGTGTTTGGCAGGGACCCTTAAAAAATAAACAAGACAAGCCCCTGCTACTTTCCACTGGTTTCATTCTCTTGTCTGTGATCCTGCATTTCTTTCTTTCGTTCTTTTTTTTTTTTTTTTAATTTAACATCACAGTGGTGACGTGTTGCAATAGTGAAAGGAAACAAGAATAAAAACTGATTATACTGTCCTGAATTGGTAGTTGATTAAATTCAGCTTTGTATTGTTAGGGGCATTAGTAAAGAGGTGGGACACACTTTGTGAATGCACTTTTACAGCAATTTTTTTTGTCATATATAAGCCCCTGACTATACTGATACAAACTTGCATTCACGATTGCCTCATGACAGAAATGTATGCCCACTCTGAACCCTAGTTGATTGCCACTTGGCCACTTCAGTCAACAGTGATAAGGGTGATAAGGATATGTGATGGGTTGATTGATGCAGTGGAAAAAGTTGGTTGCATGGATACCGTTGAGATTCCTGGATTTTGCTTGACTTGCTTTGACTCCCCCCAATCCACCCCCCAGGTCTTATTTTTCTTTTTAATGCTGCTGTAAGGTGTGCTGAGACATCACAATATTAAGTATACACTTCTAAATGCTTGTGAATAGGTGTGATGAGCAATCAAATACTAAATGCCAGCAAAAGGTGGCTAGAGGGTTTCAAGAAGAAAACTGGTTGACATATCATTAGACAAAAAAAGAGCCTTGAGCACCACTGCCTGAGAACTGTTAGAATTTGTGATCTATTAATAACTTAAGCTATAAATTCAGAGTCTCCTATTTAATTTGGCTTGCTTCCCTCTGGGGCCTGGGGTTTGGCACAGAGCAGCTTTCTCCTTATTCTCAATTCCTACTCCCCCATCCCCACATATACCACACCCACTTTTTGCATCCAGTAAGAAATTTATATGGACATTTTTAAAAATTACTTTTTAAACGTTTGAAACAGGAAGGACAAAAATCATTTGGAAAAGCCCTTAAACTAAGAGAAAACTCTAGAATATGGAGATAGATATTTGTTGATTGTAACATGCTCAGATTTTTGAACTGTGCCAGTGACTAATGCAGTTCAGGACATGTGTTAAAGCTTATGGATGGTGGTGCTAATAGATATTAGGGCAATGGTCCCAAGTCATGATTTCTGTTATGAAAGCTTTTTAGGTTCCCAGTGCTTGGCACAGTGCCTATCCACACTAGTGCTTAGGTGATGATCTGTCCAAATAATGAGAGTTCTTGGCAATGTTCTTGATAACATCATGTTCCTTTTTGCTTATAGAAAAATGTCCAAATTCCTGATCATGACTTCAGAGCATGACCTGGCTCCTTTTTCTATTTCTGACTTTCTCCTTCTGTGCTTTTCAGCTTGGGCGACCTGCAGTTGTCCAGATGCACCCTACGGTTTGCTGTCCCTGTGTCCTTGGCACAACCTGCTGCTTCTGCCTCAAATGTCCTTGTCTGTATGTCTGATGAATACTTATCTTTCAAGAGTAGTCAGCTCAAGAATTTCTTCCTCTGCGAATCCTCTCCAGTCCTTACCAAGCTTCTAGCAAACAGCCAAGAACACAGTGAATTTTGTGTTCTGACAGTATAGTAGTACTGAGCACTTAAACATTCTCAACTATTGGTTTTGCTTTCTTCTACCAGATTGTATATTTCTGAAGAGTAAGGGCCATGTAGTATTATCCATTTTTTTGGTTTGCTTTTTGTCTTAACAGTGTATCATTTTTTCTAATGAAAGGATATTTTTCCTCTTAAGGTAAAAACATGAGGAGTAACCATCTAAGTACCTCTCTAAATCAGATTATGGGTTACCTGTATTTTCTCCCCATCTCTCATCTTTAGTGTGTTTGTGTCTGTGTGTTAAGTGGACTGTCCAACTCAGTTCCGCTCCTCTTAAATATTTGACTTTGTTCTCTGTACAGGGGTCTCTGCCATGTTCAGTAAAAGTCCAGAAACAGGACATAATTAAATCCTGCAATCTGTATATTCTGTTTTTAGCTTTAAGTAAACAGAAAATTCACTTAACAGTGGCTTAAGCAAACAACACAAAATGTTTGGAGCCTGGTGATTGCTGTTTGTTGGTTCAGTTGCTCAGATGACATCATGGGCCCAAGCACACTGTAACATTGTGTTTGCCAGCCTCAACATCTTGGTTTTCTTCATCCTCATGCTTCTGCCTCCCAGTCACAGGAAAGCTACTACATATCTAGGCATCTATGCAGAGTTAAGGGAGCAAAAGCAGCACTAAGCACCTCAATCACTGTTACCATCCTTTATCACTAAATGATATCATACATGGTAGAATATGTGTCATGTGACACACCCAAACAAAGCAATATGAAAGATCTGAGAATGAAGAGATTATAACTGATTATAACTATGTTCAGAAGAAATGTTATGAAATAGTGTTGTATGATACAGAACTTCAAGGTGAATAAAATTTCAACAGGCAGAAATTGCAATAGGCCATCTATTGAAGTAGAGGGAGAAGCAGTAAAGCTGTGTATTTATAAATCAGTTAGTTTAGAGATCAATCTTGCAGATTTGTGTGTGTCAATATTAGTGTGTCAATGAGATTGTACAGAGAGACACTATCCAGTAGAAGTCTCCGTGGTGATGGGGATGTTCAGTGTCTGTGTCGTTCAGTATGGTAGTCACTAGTGACATGTGCCTGTTGAACACTTAAAATATGCTATCGTGATTGAAGAACTGAATATTTAATTTTATGCAATTTCAGCTTCAGTTTAAATAGCCACATGTAGTTGGTAGTTGTCATTCTGGGTAGTACAGGTTAGAGCATTGTGGGCCATTGTGAGTTGTTCTTGAGTTTTAATCTTTTAATCTGAGGAAGTTGGGAGAAGCCATTGGAGGATATCAAACAAAGGTGACATGATCCAAACTATATTGTGACGGGACTATTCTACTACTTTGCTGGAAACAGCAGGATGTAGGGGAGGGAGGCTGTTGCACTAATCCACGTGGTAGATTGTAGTGGCTTGTACTACTGTGGCATAAATAGAAGTGGTTTGAAGAGATGGGATTCTGCATGTATTTTGAAAGTCACAATAAATAAATAAATAAATAAATAAATAAATAATAAAATAAAATAAAAAAATCCCTCGCTGTGTCTCTCTCTGTCAAATAAATAAATAAAATCTTTAAAAAAAAAAAAAAAGAAAGTCACATATACAATGGGATATTACACAGCCATAAAAAGGATGAGATTTTGCCATTTGCAACAACATGGATGGACCTAGACGGTTATTATGCTAAGTGAAATAAGTCAGACTGAGAAAGACAAATACCATGATTTCACTCATATGTGGAATCTAAAAAACAAAACACATGAATAAATAAATAAACAAAAAGCTGACTCAAACCTACAAATACAGAGGACAAACTGTGTGAAGGGGAGTGGGAGACATAGGCTTCCTGTTACGGAATGAGTAAGTCACCAGAATAAAAGTCACAGCATAAAGAATGTAGTCAATTTTGTTGTCATAGCATTGCATGGTGACAGATGGTAGCTACATTTGTGGTGAGCAGAGCATAATGTATAGAGAAGTTGAATTACTATGCTGTACACCTGAAACTAATGTTACACTATGTGTCAACCATATTCAAGTAAAGAAAAAAATCAAATCAACAGAATTCTCTGATGGATTAGATATGGGATATAAGGGAAAAGAAGTAATAGAGAATAATTCTATGTTTTTTGACCTAAGTAACTAGAAGCATGGGAATTTTATTAACTGAGATGAGGAAGACCAAAGAAGTGCCGATTTTGTAGAAGAGGAGAAAATTGAATCTGGAACCTGGCAAGTTTGGGATGCCTACTAGATATCCAAGAACATGTGTTGAGGGCGCCCGGGTGGCTCAGTTGGTTAAGCGACTGCCTTCGGCTCAGGTCATGATCCTGGAGTCCCGGGATCGAGTCCCGCATCGGGCTCCCTGCTCGGCAGGGAGTCTGCTTCTCCCTCTGACCCTCCCCCTTCTCATGCTCTCTCTATCTCATTCTCTCTCTCAAATAAATAAATAAAATCTTAAAAAAAAAACATGTGTTGAATGTATAATTCAGAATGTCTTCATGTTAGTGGTATTTAAAGTTGTGAGACTCTTTGAGGGCACTAAAGGAGTGAGTGTAGATTGAAGAAAGATGATACGTGAGGACAGTCTTTTTTTTTTTTTTTTAAGATTTTATTTGACAGAGACACAGTGAGAGAGGGAATACAAGCAGGGGGGGTGGGAGAGGGGGAAACAGGCCTCCCGCGGAGCAGGGAGCCCGATGTGGGGCTCGATCCCAGGACCCTGAGATCATGACCTGAGCCAAAGGCAGACGCTTAACAACTGAGCCACCCAGGCGCCCTGAGGACATAGTCTTAATTAAAGCAGTCTACTAGCATTTGATGAGGCAGAACCAGCTAAAGGGGACTTGGAAGAACTACTAGTGAGGTTAGAGGAAACCCGGGATAGTGAGAGTTTTAGAAGGCAAGGAGGGTAAAATACTTACCTATGACAAAATGTTCTTGTTATGCATTAAAAAAAAAAAAAATGAAGTCTGGTGATTGACTATTGGATTTAGCAATGTGGGTGTGTATGTATTGGGGTGGGAGTTATTGGTGATTGCAAAAGCATGGTTTCTGGGGAGTAGGGGTAGCAAAAGCCTTAGTAGGGTGGATTCAAGAGAGACTGGAAGAAAGGCATTGATGATGGTGAGGACAGGTAAAAGAGATGATTGATTTAGTTAAAAAAAAATTGTTTTAATAAATTCTGATTGTGCAGGATACAGGCTTAATTTGATAGAGGTGAAGGGAGAAAAGTACATTTTAAAGGAGACATAATTCCTTTTATTGGTTTTTGGATCGGCTCAGCTGTCTCTCTCACTGGACACAATAATGGCAATTTCACTGATTTAGAGCTGTCTTGTTAAGTTTATCAGCCTATCAAACTCACTTTTCAAAAGTAACTGAATAATTCCATTTTAAAAAAAACAGTCTTAATTCAAAGATATGTTAAAGGAAAATATTTTCATTTCGAATTAAGAATTATAGCTTATTTTATGAGACAAAGTAAATATATATCATAATGGAGAGCTTTATTGCAATTAAACAGAAACTATTTTTTCTCAGCTGTTAAGCAGACCATTTCATCAAGAAAAATGTATAAATTTATGAGGTTTCTTAAATTTTACAGATAAAAACATTAAATATTTGCAACCAAAATCTCATACATAGTCTGGATTTACCAAACACGGAGATTAAATAATTTGCCCAAGGTCATTCAACATTTTTAAGGAACTTTGTTGTTGTTATTTTTATTTATTTATTTTTCCTTACCAAGCCTCCTGAAAATTGAATGTGAGTTGTTGGTCCTGTTAAAATATCATGGCTAATGTTGTGCACATCTAAGGTAGAAAATTCTTCAGTTAATATGGGTCTATTCCATGAAATATTAGGTGAAAATGCTGAAAGCAGCCTAAGGAATCCCAGGGCCATTGCTTTGACCTTGGCTTCTCTTAAGTATATTTCTAGAAATGTTGATCTGTTGGACATTGCTCAGGGACACTGTTACATGCACTTTGTCTCCATAGGTGTGCCCACCTTTTAAACACATTCCTGGACATTATAGCTTATCATTCAGGAAAGGTAACTATGGTAAATCATTTTTCTTTCACTTTATTACCTTGCCCCCAGTCCTCTCCCTAAAAAAGTACTTTGGTTGAAGTCATAGATTGCATTCCCGGCCGTGGTATCTTGAATGAGTTAGAACTTCTCTGGGAGTTTTCCTTTCTCTTGTAAAGTACTACTCCGGTAATTTCCAAATATTTCTGAAGTTTACATAGGAAATTCATGAGTAGTAAAAAGATTTATTTTTAGGACTGACATGGGATACTTGTGGACATTATAAACTATGTGTACTTGGTCCAGAAGAGGGATAAGCCTATTCCTATTATGTTGTTTTGTTTTGTTTTGTTTTTGCTATAGTGTATGCATTTATTTTTTTAAGTTTTTATTTAAATTCAAGGTAGTTAACATACAGTGTAATGTTAGTTTCAAGTGTACAATATAGTGATTCAACACTTCCATACATCACCCCGGTGATTATCATGACAAGTGCACTCCTTAATCCCAGTCACCTGTTTCACCCAACCTCCATCCCCTCCCCTCTGGTAACCATCAGTTTGTTCCCTATAGTTGAGTCTGTGTTTAGGTTTGTCTCCATCTCTCTTTTATTTCCCTTTGTTCATTTGTTTTGTTTCTTAAATTCCATGTATGAGTGAAATCATACAGTATTTGTCTTTCTCGGACTGGCTTATTTTGCTTAGCATAATACTGATAAAGGGCATCTCTCTAGTTCAGCCACATCATTGCAAATGGCAAGATTTCATTATTTTTGATGGCTGAGTAATATTCCATTATATATATAAAAATATATAATAAAATAGATATATAATAGATACAGGTAGATGGTAGATAGAAAATAGATAGATAGATAGATAGATAGATAGATAGATAGATAGATAGATAGA
>NC_058403.1:88684358-88686337 GCF_002201575.2 Neomonachus schauinslandi | reverse complement strand
AGATAGATAGATAGATAGATAGATAGATAGATAGATAGATAGATAGACAGATGATAGATAGCCAAATTATGGACACAGCCCTAGTGTCCAGCCACTGATGAATTGCTATCTATCTATGTTGTTGACCATAGAATTAATAGAACCTGAAGAGGAACAAATGTTATTTAAACTTCTTTCAGGTAGACTATTCTTTTTTTTTTTTTTTAAGATTTATTTATTTATTTTAGAGAGAGTGAGAGCAAGTGGGGATGGGGGGTAGGGAGAGCAGAGGGAGAGGAAGAGAATCTCAAGCAGATTTCCTGCTGAGTGTGGAGCCCTGCCCGACTCAGGGCTTGATCTCACCACCCTGAGATCATGACCTGATCCAAAACCAAGAGTTGGACATTCAACTAACTGAGTCACCCAGGTGCCACATCAGGTGGACAATTCTAAATTGGACTTTTTAGTGACTCCTATCTGGAAATATCATTAAGTATTGTTTATACTGTTATATTTACACTGATTACACCCACTTCAATAATTTGAGTTAACATTAAGTAAAACTTTTCATACTGTGTTTACACTATAAAATATTATGAAAAATATACAACATAAAAAGATGGAAATAGGGGCACCTGGGTGGCTCAGATGGTTAAGCGTCTGCCTTTGGCTCAGGTCACAATCCCGGGGTCCTGGGATCGAGCCCCGCATCGGGCTCCCAGCTGAGCAGGGAGCCTGCTTCTCCCTCTCCCTCTGACTGCTGCTTCCCCTGCTTGTACACTCTCTCTGTCTGTCAAACATAAATAAAAATCTTTAAAAAAAAGATGGAAATAAAACTTAAAATATTATAGGTCATCAGTTTAATTCTTTATACTCTTATGTGTTTTTCCTTTTTTAATGCAGTTTGCATTTATAAACACAAAACACATGAATAAAAATAGATTTTGTGGGGGGTGGATGCATCTATGACTGTAATTATCCCTCTGCTTGGTAATATAGAAGGTTATCAGGATTACTTTCCTGGATGATGACCTTACATTATTATTGGAGAACAAAACATAAATACAGGAATATCTTGGGAAATAGCTTAGAAAATTAATATATTAACTATATTTAAAAGATTTTAACTGAAATGAAGTGCTTGCTAGTAATATGAAGTTTAGCATTTCTTTAGAAGGAAAAATATAGGATTAACTTAAAGGTTTCTAAATTCTTAGGTATATTAAGAGCACAGCTGTCTAATTTTTCAACCTTTGGAATAAATGAAATAATGGCCAATAGTTAAAAATTGGCTACTCCAAACAATCATAGGATCATTTGATTAGTATCATTTCCCCAATTTATCCTCTTTTTCCTCCCTCTTTTGTGTTTTTAGTAGGCAATTCTCAAGCCTGCCAAGATTCTCTTAGACTTTATTCTGTATTCTCCTCGTTGTACAGAAATTGGAAAACGCCCTATTATATTGTTTCAGTTCATTTGGAAATTGAACAGCAGGTGTAGGGGAGTACAAGGGGAAATGCAGTTTCAATATCAAGATTTAGATATAAATGAATTTCCCAAAAAGAAGTGTTAGAAGACTACATTCTTTTCTTTGCTTATTACTCTGACCTGTTAATTTCTTTTTTAATGCTTCTGAGGAGTCTTTCTTTCGTTTGTACAATTAGTGTTGTGGAATTCCATTAAATATCATTCTGAGTGTATCTTCTTATTTTCAGTAGATGTCTAGCTATAAAGCTCCAGTGCATTCTTTTCACTTTGGAGTCTTTATAATTTCTACAGATTCATACGATCATAGAATGTTAGAACTAGAAGAGACATCAAATATCATCAAATCCAATGTTTTACTTTTAGATGACAGAATCAAAGGTCAGAAAGACTAAATAAGGGGCACCTGGGTGGCTCAGTTGGTTAAGTGACTGCCTTCGGCTCAGGTCATGATCCTGGAGTCCCGGGATCGAGTCCCGCATCGGGCTCCCCGCTCGGCAGGGAGTCTGCTTCTC